>NC_086326.1:68132220-68177220 GCF_036172605.1 Pelobates fuscus
ACTGACAGGTGAAATGAATAACATTGATTATATCTTTACAATGGCACCTGTCAAGGGGTGGAATATATTAGGCAGCAAGTGAACAGTCAGTTCTTGAATTTCATGTGTTGGAAGCAGGCAAAAAGATCTAAGTGACTTTGACAAGGGCCAAATTGTAATGGCTAGATGACTGGGTCAGAACATCACCAAACTGGCACGTCTTATGGGGTGTTCCTAGTATGGGGTGGTTAGTACCTACCAAAAGTGGTGCAAGGAAGGATAATCGGTTAACCATTGTCAGGATCATGGGCACATAAGACTCATTAATGCACATGGTTAGCAAAGGCTAGCCCACCTGGACTAATCACACAGAAGAACTACTATGGATCAGGTGGAGGGCCGGGTGTTTGTGTGTGGCCATTTACCTGGTGAAAAGATGGCAGCTGGATGCACTATGGGAAGAAGGCAGGCCAGTGGAGTCAGTATTATGGTCTGGGCAATATTCTACTGTGAAACCTTAGGACCTGGCATTTATGCGGATGTTACTTTGAAGAGTACCCCTAACGTAGAGATTATTGCAGATCACATTCACTCTTTATGACAATGGTGTCCACTGAAGGCAGTGGCCTCTTTCAGCAGCATAATGCATCCTGCCACACTGCAAAAGTTGTTCAGGAATGTTTTGAGGAACATGACAAAGAGTTCAAGATGATGCTTTGGCCTCCACATTCTGCAGATTTCAATTTTATTGAGCATCTGTAGGATGTGCTGGAACAACAAATCCAATCCATAGAGGCCCCACCTTTCAACTTGCAGGACTTAAAGGATCTGCTCTAATGTCTTGGAACCAGATACCCCAGAACACTTTCAGATGTCTTGTAAAGTCCATGGCTCAACGCATCAGAGCTATTTTGGCAACAAAAGGGGGAACCCACAGAATATTAGACAGGTGGTTTTAATGCTGTGGCTGATCAGTGCATGCTATTCCAATCAATTAAGTAATAGTAAAATAGTTTCCTTATTAATTCACAATCAATACTACCATAATTTTCCTTTCTTGGTCATTATACATGGCAGCATTTATCCCTTGCACCCACTATAGCTCCAGGAGCTAGAGGACATAGTTGAAACCATGAGAAATCTTGAGAAATCTAATTCTTGGTGAAATATTTTTTAAATAATTTAATAAATATTACCCCCTGCACCCACTACAGCCTCTATTACCCCATTGTTCCCACTACAACCCCTATACATCCCCTGTGCCTACTACAGCCTCTGTCTCTCTTTTACTCACTACTACCCCTATACCCCTTGCACTTTGTCCGGACTCCATACCTTTTATAGCCATTACAACCCTGTGCTGCTTGCACCCACTATAAACCCTACCCCTCCCCCACTACAGCCACTATCCCTCCCCTGCACGTATTATAGACCTTATCCTTCCCCTGCACCCACTACAACATCTATCCCTCCCCTACACCCACGACATGCCATAATACCCCCTGAACCAACTACAGCCTAACTGACCTGCTGCTTCATCGACTACAACCCACCCCCGCACCTACTACAGCTCCTATTACGCCTTGCACCTACTCAAGCCCCTACGCACCCTATACCTATTACAGACGCTAATATCCCTTGCACCCACTACAGCCTCTACCACTATAGTCCCTATCATTCTGCACCCACTACGGACTCTATACCCTTTGCCACCACTACTAATATGATTTACTGGTGGAAATTATAAGGTCCCCCAGTTTTGACTATGATATATTTTGTGCCCTCCTTTGTACTTTTCTTTGAGTTGCTACTAACTCTCTGAAAGAAGCTTGCTTATGTGCTAAAATGCACAGGTAACATAAATCAATGCCACATGCCTTGATATGAACAAGTTAGTAGTGTGTGTGGAACTGCACTCACTCCCATAAATCTGAGCCAGGGTGCTTGCTTAACGGGAATCAAACACCAGATTTCCAAAAATTATTGAGTAATAGAGGTCCAGGCACTCCTTGGTTCAAGACAGGTACTTTATTAGGAACCACAACAGCAACGTTTCGACCCCAATGGTCTTTGTCAAGCTGTCAGTGGGAAGAAAAGAAAAGGCAATCATGAATTTTGTAAGGGAAACATCATTAATTTTCACACAGGCTCCAGATATGTCAGCTTGACAAAGACCTTTGGGGTCGAAACTTTGCTGTTGTGGTTCCTAATAAAGTACCTGTCTTGAACCAAGGAGTGCCTGGACCTCTATTACTCAAATTATATGAACAAGTGTCTGCATAGACTTAGAGTCAAGCTTTTAAACCCATGTATTTAAAAGTGTGTACTGCAATAAGTAACCCAGGGATGTTTTCTCTTATCGTGGGTATTGGCCTCTTCTCTTTCTTCAGGACTGTGGTATTCAGGCAGACATTATGCAGCCAGGATATCTGTTATCAGCACTCTTTTGTAAAATGCATCCTTGATCATATAAACCTTCACCAACCTCCTAAATGTGACCTATTTATAAGAAGTAAGCTTAATGTAAGTAGCTGAGAGGAAATGAACGAACAGAAACCAAGGTACTTATACTAGTCTTTACAGGGCCGCCATCAGAAATTCTGGGGCCCCTAACACAGCTCAAGGTCTGGGCCCCCGGGTGCCCTCCTCCAAGCCCCGCCTCCAAATCCTGCCCACAGGAATACACACACATACAGACACAAAAGGACACAGACACACACACAGATAGATACACAAATACTCAAACAGACATACACACATACAGGCATACTGACACACATATACTGAAACAGACACATACATATACAGACACACACATGCATACATGCACACACGCATAAGGAGATACAGATACACACACACACACACACACACTGACGTACATACATACTCGCATACTGACACACACATACATACTGACAAACAGACATACATACATGCATACTGACATACATACACACATACATACTGATATATACATACACACACACACACATATATATATATATATATATATATATATATTTACATACATACATACATAGATATATACACACATACATACTGACAGACATACATACACAAACAGACATGCATACAAATACATACATACATAGACAGATAGATACACACATACGTACTGATAGATATATACATATACATACACACATACTGACATACACACACACACAGACATACATGCATACTGACATACATACACACATACATACAGGCATACACACACACATGCACATATACATACATAGATATATACACACACATACATACTGACAGACATACATACACAAACAGACATGCATACAAATACATACATACATAGACAGATAGATACACACATACGTACTGATAGATATATACATATACATACACACATACTGACATACACACACAGACATACATGCATACTGACATACATACACACATACATACAGGCATACATACAGGCATACACACACACATGCACATATACATACATAGATATATACACACATACACACTGACAGTATGTCACACATACATACATAGATATACACATACATACTGACATATATATATGCATATACATACATACTGACATACACACACACACATACATACATACATACATACATACACACATACTGATAAACAGACATACATACATGCTGACACATACATACATTCTGATATACATACACACATACAGACATTCATTTTTCAGCCCCCCTCCTATTCCTTACCTTTAAGTTGCAGGAGGGTGGCTGGGGATGATGGGAGCGGATGCATCTCCTCTCCTCTGCTCTCCTCTGCTCTCCTCTGCTGTCTCTCCCCTTCCTGCGCGGAGTAAGCTGGGAGGAAGTGACCGTCCGTCACTTCCTCCCAGCAGCATTTGCGGTGTAGTTGCATTTTTTTTTTTAAAGGGGCCCGGTCGCGCTATTACAGCGCTGACCGGCCCCTGAAGATATAGGGTTCATCGGGTGACCCTAAATGGTTGTCACCCCCTGATGGCGGCCCTGAGTCTTTAATCTAAATTACTAATGTACTTCATTAGGTGGGAAAACATACTAAACAGCCATGGAGACAGATGAACAGCTGCAGGCCTGTATTTCAGTGGCAAATGGGAATTTGAACAACTGACATCCAAAACTGTTAAAAAATATAGGCTAAAATATAGGCTTCCATCTGCACCCCATATGCTATTTGTCATTGTGGCAGAAATGCCTCTGCCACGTGTTCTTGGAGGGGCTTGCTTGCCAGCCTCCTGCCTCAGGACTATGGCCCCTGCAATAGATCTTGACTAATATACTTTAAAAAGGCTCTGTTCGTGCAGTTGGGATTATATGATTCAGGAACTGAACAGCCGCATGAACCAAACACCACCTGGGAGCTTGTTGAACCCTATTAACACTTGATAACAATTCTAACTGCAGTGTTCTAATTGTTTGTCTGGGTGGCCGCTGTTCACACGAATGACCACGAGGTGGTGGCCATCTTGTTCACATGAACACAGGTAGCGTTGTTTGGTCGTCGAGTTCCTGGAACTAAAATCAGACACGGAAACTCCCGAACACCATTGGACTTCCATCATCACCTGCGTTCGGCTCTACACAACTTAGAAGGGCACTGTTCAGTGGAATCGTTCTTCTGGATGAGGGGAACAAGCTCCAGGGTAAGATTTTTGACTATGTTCGGTAGTTTGTTCGGTTTTTAAATTACCGAACTAGACCGACCGCAAGCCCTGATTCTCTGGAACTGTTTTGGGCAGGAGCCTGGTGTGTGGTTGGTCAAATTATGGCTTCCATGGAAATCCCGAACCCCTGAACCAATTTGGGTGATATTTGGATATGTTGGTACCCAAAAACGGGGCTATTAGGGTTATGACTTTTGTGGAGTTTCAATGTGTTTTGGGGGTACTTTTGGGTTATTGTAAAATATATGTTTTCTGTGCCTGGAAATAATTGAGTTTAGTACAGTTCCTGACTCACTTATCTCTCAGGCACAGGGGAGGGATGATTCTGTTTTTGTGTGGGAGTGTACAGGATCTGAGAGCCAATGTAATTACAGTGTGTACTTTGTCACAGTCCCCTCTCAGGTCCAGTGGGGAATGCCCCTGGAATATGTTATGGAAAATAACATATTGCATGAGGACTTGCATATAAAGCCAATTGTGACTGCCATTAAACAGTTCCTCTTCATCCTCAACATGGAGCCTTGTCTCATGTGCGGAGAAGACAGCTATATTCACTCTGGGGATTGCTATATAACTATACTCCCTTGGATTAAAACACTTGCTCTTGTAAGAGCATCCTGCTTTACTCTCTGGATTGGGAGAAGTCTACCCACTGGAAGCTGGATCCTGGTATTGGGTCCAGGGTGGGTGGAGGATAGCGAGACCCCAACCAAGCTGTAACGCTGGCTGTGGGGTTTACAGTGGTTATGGTTTCTGGTGGAGTGCTTGGAGTACTTAGTGAGCACTAGGAAGCATCGATTGGTGGAGGCACCCAGTGGGGGTGCCAGGCGGTCCACCACAATCATCACCAGTGGGGGAAGGTTTAAAACAACCTCAGACATGGTGATATGCATAAAAGAGGCATACCAGGAAGTCACCTTATGTAAGTGCTGTTTAGAAAGAGACTTAGCCCTGGCTTAGCCTCATGTATTCAGTGGACCACTGTCATCCATTCAGTGAGAAAGTTAAGTCAGACCCCTGGTCACTAATGAGGGTAACCAGGGAGGCAACTCTAACATATGTGCTGTTTGCTAGGTTTTTAGAGATTAGACGCATGACCTACACAAATATTGGCCTGGTGAGCAAAAACAAAAAATCTAGGCCTGCTTTAGCAGACTCTTTCCAAAATGCTGTAAAGGACAGGAAAAATGTCTACCGGTTGGGGAGGGGATGGATCTATTTATACTAATTTCAGAGTTCTATTTCCTGTCCTTTCTGCTGTGAGGGGAAGAGCTAACCCATTAGTAAATGCTGCCATGTTTGATCAGGAAATAATGTTAAAAGAAGTTTAACAATTTTGACTATGTCATTCAAAAACGAATCCTTCTAATTGCTTATACTAAATGATGAAATTATATAAAACGTTTATCCTGTTTTAGCTTTTATGGTGGTTTGCAAACATATTATAATTTTGTATATATGTAAATAAATACATAAAAGTAATATATATATATATATATATATATATATATATATATATATATGAAATGTAATATTAACTGATATATCCATAACCTAACTATTTTTGCACCGCTACTAGGAGGGCAATACATATTGTGCAGGCAGCAAGATGTTAAAAATGATAAAGATTGTGATATTTAATGATGGACATGAGTAAAAAAAGGTTTAGACAGAGCATCGTCATGCAAGTTGTCACCTGCAGTTTAATTGACATATCTGGAGCCTGTGTGTGAAAATTAATGACGAGTCCCTTACAAAATTCATGATTGCTTTTTCTTTTCTTCCCACTGAGAATTTTAGCAATATTGGTGGTTAATTAGCATTTTCATTTAGGAAATATGAGAACACTATGTACAGCAGGAGAATGTTACCAGTTAACCCTTTCGCAGTCCTAGAATAAAATAAAATAAATAAGAATTTTTTTTTAAAACTCCTAAAATATCTGGTTACTGTGTTGAAGGGGGATTTCAGGCATATTCGGTGTGACAGTTAAATTAAACTTAGTTATGTTGGGTGTGTTTTTTTTTTTTTTTATCTTCTCAAATAAAAAAAAAAAAAAAGAAAATACTTCATAAGCCTATCCTTTCTGCCCCTTGATCCCAACATACAATGTTTCCTTTTTTGCTCTTAAGATTTTGTTCTACAGTATATGACTTAATAATCTATTAACTTTCAACATCCCAAACTTTTCAACTCCCAAAAAGCCCTATTTCCCCTCTACAGTCTGTAAGGAATGCTGCCGCCAGACTGATTTTCCTCTCTAGTCGGTCCTCTCACACCTAACCCCTCTGTCAGTCCTTAAATTGACTTCATGTATCCTATAGGAGTCAATTCAGTGCTAACCCACACCTATAAAGCACTGAACAATTCTAGCCCCTCTTATATATCATCACAGATCCATAGGTATGCCCCTTCGCATTCTCTCCACTCTGCCGGTGACCTTCTCCTGTACGCTGCTCGCACCCGTACGGCCAACTCACGCTTGCAGGATTTCTCGCGAGTGGCTCCCTTCCTATGGAATAGCCTGCCTACTGCCATCAGACTCTCCCCTAGTCTTCAATCATTTAAGAAGTGCCTTAAAACCCATCTCTTTAGGAAAGCTTATGGCCTCCTAGATCAACCTCTACCCTTACATACCTGGCTCTTGCTCTCTCCTAAAGGGCAGCACTCTACTCTCTCCTCCGGCTCTGCTTCTCTCCCACCTTATTTGACTGCTATTTCCTGTCCTAATGTGTTTTACACCCCACCTCCTATAGACTGTAAGCTTGTTTGAGCAGGGCCCTCTTCAACCTATTGTTCCTGTAAGTTTATTGTAATTGTCCTATTTATAGTTAAATCCCCCCTCTCATAATATTGTAAAGCGCTAGGGAATATGTTGGCACTATATAAATGGCGATAATAATAATAATAACCTTAACATGCTAACAATGGAGCCATAATGCCAAGAAACTCTTGTGGAAGAAGCTAAGCATTGCTTTAGAAAGATAAGTGATTGGGTGAATCGCTCCCTGTGAGAAGCATCTGATTGGTCAAAGTCTTGCTGACTTCCCCCAAGAAAGATCAGGCTGCAGGGAGAAATTGGCCCCAGCAATGGATTACACATCTAGTACAAAAAAAATGATATAGCTATATCTATATATACAACATACAAAATACACAATCCAGCGCATTCGCTTATTCACTAAATATTGATTTCAAATCTCACAGATTGTAATATTTTTATTTTAAAACACCTCACCTAGGCAAAAAATAATGGAGGGTTAGTTACATTATATGATCATATATTGCATAAGCCTGCCATAACGTCAATGTACCCTATTCTTAGCAGGTCCTACTCTAGCAACCTAATGCTTGCTCTTATGAGATTAATCCACTTACTTGGGAAATGCTTCCTCCTGGGACTCTCTGCAGGTAAAGGCTAAATAGGATAGGGTAGTTTTTATGGTATTTAGAGATAATACTTAACTTTAAATGGTTTCAGTTCCCACATTGGAACTTTAATCAGGACAAATGTTTGTTTGTTGTATTGGTCCTGATGAAAGTTCCAATGTCGGAACTGAAACCATTAAAAGTTAAGTATTATATCTAAATACCTTTTTGTTTAAGTCCTTTAAGTGCAGCCTATCTTTTTATATATATATATATATATATATATATATATATGTATATATATATATATATATATATATATATATATATATATATATATATATTTATATATATACACATGGGCAATATCCTTGCACTCACGCTTTTGAAGTCTTGCAGTAAAGTTTACACAATGCAGTTGCCGGGTGCCAGTTCCTTTAGGGATTAAATAGTGTATACAAAAATAGAAAAGTAGGAGCTGCACTCACGGTCTTAGTATCAAAGTAGAAAAATAAGTTTATTCCACGTGTCACAAACGACGTTTCGGTCCACACAGGGACCTTCCTCAGGATAAAGTGAACCACAAATACAAGTGAAGACAATAGCGTATATATACACATATTTATAAACAGGTAATGACTTACCCAGGTGAAATTCATATCGACCGGCGTTCCCCAAACTTCACCGCGCATGTGCAAGCCCTCTGTAAACCCGTGTTGACCCGCGTTCACCCACGTGATGACGTCACCATGCGTCGTCGTCAAGGCGACGCAACGCCATCACCATAGACACCGTGATGCATACCCGCACAGCTATACGCCGGGTTTGATCGTGAGAAAACTACACGATCAAAGATAAAAATTGTACAAAAAAGTGAAAGAAAAGAAGCTAATCAGATAATAAGAAAAAAAAGAATAGAAAGAATAAAAAGAACTGTGGAAATAAATGTTCCTTGTTTGAGAAGATATATAAGATACTTCTTTAATAGCATAAAAGATTTGATACAGTTGTATTTAACTTAGTATCAATTGAAGCAGTATCTTAAAATTATTGAAATTAATCTTTTTTATGAAGTCACTTGATATTTAGTCTATGGGTGGTCTGGTTGCTGAATCATAGATTGCTATACTATAGATTCACATTTGGTGGTAAGTCTAAGTAGGCACATTTATTTCCACAGCTCTTTTTATTCTTTCTATTATTTTTTTCTTATTATCTGATTAGCTTCTTTTCTTTCACTTTTTTGTTCATTTTTTATCTTTGATCGTGTAGTTTTCTCACGATCAAACCCGGCGTATAGCTGTGCGGGTATGCATCACGGTGTCTATGGTGATGGTGTTGCGTCGCCTTGACGACAACACATGGTGACGTCATCACGTGGGTGAACGCGGGTCAACGCGGGTTCACAGAGGGCTTGCACATGCGTGGTGAAGTTTGGGGAACGCCAGTCGATATGAATTTCACCTTAGTAAGTCATTACCTGTTTATTAATATGTGTATATATACGCTATTGTCTTCACTTG
Organism: Pelobates fuscus; assembly: GCF_036172605.1. Taxonomy (NCBI): domain Eukaryota; kingdom Metazoa; phylum Chordata; class Amphibia; order Anura; family Pelobatidae; genus Pelobates; species Pelobates fuscus. The sequence continues at coordinate 68,141,782 of NC_086326.1, forward strand.
TATTGTTCACTTTATCCTGAGGAAGGTCCCTGTGTGGACCGAAACGTCGTTTGTGACACATGGAATAAACTTATTTTTCTACTTTGATACTAAGACCGTGAGTGCAGCTCCTACTTTTCTACTTTTCTATTTTTGTATATATATATATATATATATATCTATATATATATATATAGATATATATATATATATATATATATATATATATATATATATATATATATATATATATATTAAATTAAAGTTCTCTACCATTTTTTTCTATACTTTTTCTCTGGTATATTGAGTGTGGAGACCAGGGTGTTTGTGTTTTTATATATATATATATATATATAAACCATGGTCATGACGATAAATAAACCTTGGTGTGTGTGTGTTTTATATATATATATATATATATATATATACACATTTATATATATACACATTTATATATATATATATATATATATATATATATATATATATACATATACACACACTATTGTCTCCACTCTTAATATACCCAGAGAAAAAGGATAGATAAATAATGGTAGAGAACTTAAGGGAACAATATATAAAAACAAAAAAGCTATATATATTTATATAACACACTGGAAGTAGATTACTCAGGAGACTCGCTTTTAAAGAATTTACCACTGCGTTCTTTCTCTCGTGCCTTACATGCTTGCAAATAACAGAATGTCAATCAAAGTTCCAATCCTCATGTGGACTTTTATAAAGACAAAGTAAGCAAATTAGCATTTTGATATCTATTTAAACACTCATTCGGCTTGCTTAATTTGTCCTGATAAAAGTCCCTGTGAGGACGAAAATGTTGAAATTCGGTTATTTCCAAGTATGTAAGCTGCATGAGAAATGAACCAGTGGTGGATTATTTAAAATTGAATTTTCAGAGTGCTCTACTTTGAGTGTGTTGTGGATGTGCCAATGGGAGCAAGTACATAACCATGAGAAAGATTGAGTGCAGAGTCCCAGGTCTATTTATATGAAACCTGTGCATGGCAGAAAAATGTGGCTCTGTTAAATCAATTTGTCCAAAAATAAATTTAGTTTGGGTAGTCTGGACTTCATAAATTGTCTGTTATTTGCAAGTATGTAAGCTGTGTGAGAAAGAAGTAGTACATTCTTAAAAGTCTCCTGAGTAATCTATTTCCAGCGTGTTATGTATAGTTTTTTTTAAAATATATTGTCTCCTGAGTGCTCTTATAGATAATGTGTTCCTTTAAGTTCTCGAACATGTTTTTTCTATCCTTTTTCTCTATGTATATTAAGGAGCTGAATCTTTTCCTGGCAAGTTTTTAAATCTAAATAATTTGATGCAAAAAAAAATAAATTTATTTGATAAGTATAAAACCAGGTATTTTGCCTGATTTTATTTGAATATAAATAAGTGTATAGTTTTTTTAAAATTATTTTTATTCTTTATTTTTGTTTTGAATCCATGGGTGTGGTATAGAAACATTCCCAAGCATATTTGACAAGCTTATACATTGAGCAGCAAGATAGTACACATTTAAGTAAAAAACATACCATGAATTGAAGTTTTAGGTTATTTTCAGGACATTCACGTTTAGTATCAATAGCATCTAACCACTCTAGCGTTAGAATGGGATAATCAAGCTTGTGGTACAGGTGCGATGCAATATGACTTTAATTTTACGCCTTTGAGATTCAGCCTGTCTTGGGTAGCTCTTGGAGTCAGTTAAAAGGGGGTAAGAGTTGGTTTTTAAACCAATCGAGCTGTGAGCGGTAAACGCATAGAAGATATATGCAACAACTGATGAACTATATATCATACCAGGTTATGCTAAAATTAACATAGTAAACAAGATGAAGTCACTTTAAACATGGAGAGGCCTCCTTCCAAAGTGATTAAGGTAGCGTCAACTGCAGACAAGTTTAGTGTGGACTGTCTGGGTATGAAAGGTGTTGCCCTTGCTGGGTTCCACTTGTGAGGTGCTCATCCTGCTGTACTAGGACCCTTGAGATCCAAATAGTCCTGTGGGAGACTCAAGGTAGCCAGTAAGGCCTATGCCTCGGTAAGGTCGTGAATGGTATATTTGGCTTCACCTTTGCTAACCAGGAGTGCGTCTGCCATCTGCCAGCAGTATTAGATTTGGTGTTGTCTGAGAAGGGATGTAATTGGCAGTAAAAACCTTCTCCAAGCTAGCGTACCCCCTGATAGGTCAGTATAAAAGGTAAGTGGCATGGATTCAAAGTCATAGGGTTTGCAATTCTTGATGGCATCTAGGACCGTGGCCTTGTCTCTGCCACTCAGGAAGCGGCCCACCAGGACCCTAGGCACAGTGGCCGAAGCTTTCGATGATTTAGGCATGTGGAAGAACCCATCCAGCCCAATCGCCCTTTCGTGCCTCTAAGGTAGGATGGCAACTAAGAGGCTCCTCAGTAAGTGTGGCAATTCTGCCACTGAAATGTCCTCCCTAATGCCCCTGACCTTCACGTTGTTTCTGCGCCTCGCATCTTCCTTAAAGCGGCACTGTCATGCCGAACTTACCTTTCCTCAATCTCTTCCTCTTCTCCCCCTCTCTCGGGATCTGTTATTCTTTTCTTCCTGTCTTCTTTAGTTTTCTTTAAAATCATAAGACAAAGTAGGGACTCATTGCCTTATGGAGGATTCCTCCGCTTGACCAGCTCTGACCAGAGGAGGAGCAAAGTGTGCTTCATTTCCGCTGGTCAGAGCAATTTTCCCATGATCCCTAGCTTTCTTCCCTGTTCCCACAATGCTTCCTGTCAGTATTGCCGAACGTCCTGTCACTTAGACAGAACGCCGGCAAAACTGCCGAATTGCATCCTAACAGAATGAGAAGAGTTTCTCCATTGGTGTTAGGATGCAATTCGGTACTTTGCTCAAATCGGAATTTCATTCTAATGAATGAAACTCCGATCCTATTCATGGCTAGGGCTGCATCTTGCAGCCGCTTAGTAGATAGCTCCCTGATACCGTGGGAATTAGGGAGTTATCTACTAAAAGGCTGAAAGACCTAAATTGGTCTTTCAGCCAAATTTACTAATACTAAGTAAAGATTACTTAGTATTAGTAAATAATATGCCCCTACTCGCTATATCGCGAGTAGGGGCATGTGTAGTAAGCAGTTAGCAGCCTATAGCTGCTCACTGTAAAAAAAAACTAATAATAATAACCCCCCTGCGCGGCTGGTGTCCTTCCCTCACCCCTGCGCGGTGGGTGTGGGCCCTAAATAAAGATGGGGGGGACCAACTGTCCTCCCCCCCGGCCCCCACCCCTGCGCGGTGGGTGGGGGCCCTAAATAAAGATGGGGGGACCAACTGCCCCCCCGGCCCCCACCCCTGCGCGGTGGGTGGGGGCCCTAATAAAACAATAAGGGGGTGGACCTACTGTCCTCCCCCCTGCCCCCACCCCTGAGTGGTGGGTGGGGGCCCTAAATAAAGATGGGGGGGACCTACTGTCCTCCCCCCCGGCCCCCACCCCTGAGCGGTGGGTGGGGGCCCTAAATAAAGATAGGGGGGGACCTACTGTCCTCCCCCCCGGCCCCCACCCCTGAGCGGTGGGTGGAGGCCCTAATAAAACAATAAGGGGGGGGGACCTACTGTCCTCCCCCCCAGCCCCCACCCCTGAGCGGTGGGTGGGGGCCCTAAATGAAACTCTCCCCCCCCCAATCAAGGTGACTAGGGGTCCTAAGCCCCTAGTCACCCCCCCCCCCCACACCCAAAACAAACTATCCCCTACCTACCCCCCTCACCCTAAAAATAGTGAGGGGGGAATAAAATAACTAACCTGTAAAAAAAAAAAAAAAACTTACCATTTGACGTCGTCTTTTTTCTAAAATCTTCTTTCTTCAGCCCCCAAAAAGGGCAAATAAAAATCCATCATACCCGAACTAAAAATAAAATAAAAAACCCGAGCGCAAAAAAAAAGACCCAACGAAAAAGAAAAAACCGGAGCGCAAAAAAAATAATCCATCTTCACCCATGGAGGGCTCCGCGCAGACTCAGCTCCGCAGGGCGGGGGAAGGCTTATAAAGCCTTGCCCCGCCCTGCAATTAGGCTAAGAATACTCTGATTGGTGGGTTTAAGCCAATCAGAGTGCTCTGTGTCATTTTACACAGCGTGGGAAAATTCCAAAGAACTTTCCCACGTTGTGTAAAATGACACAGAGCACTGTGATTGGGTGGCTTTCAAGCCATCCAATCACAGTGCTCTGTGTCATTTTGCACAGCGTGGGAAAACTCCAAAGAACTTCCCCACGCTTGTAAAATGACACAGAGCACTGTGATTGGATGGCTTTAAATCCATCCAATCACAGTGCTCTGTGTCATTTTACACAGCGTGGGAAAATTCCAAAGAACTTTCCCACGCTGAGTAAAATGACACAGAGCACTGTGATTGGATGGATTTCAAGCCATCCAATCACAGTGCTCTGTTTCATTTTACAAGCGTGGGAAAATTCCAAAGAACGTTCCCACGCTTGTAAAATGACACAGAGCACTGTGATTGGATGGCTTGAAATCCATCCAATCACAGTGCTCTGTCATTTTGCACAGTGTGGGAAAATTCCAAAGAACTTTCCCACGCTTGTAAAATGACACAGAGCACTGTGCTTGGATGGCTTGAAATCCATCCAATCACAGTGCTCTGTGTCATTTTACACAGCGTGGGAAAGTTCTTTGGAATTTTCCCACGCTTGAAGTTCCAAAGAACTTTCCCACGCTTGTAAAATGACACAGAGCACTCTGATTGGCTTAAACCCACCAATCAGAGTGTTCTTAGCCTAATTGCAGGGCGGGGCAAGGCTTTATAAGCCTTCCCCCGCCCTGCGAAGCTCAGTCTGCGCGGAGCCCTCCATGGGTGAAGATGGATTATTTTTTTTTGCGCTCGGGTTTTTTCTTTTTCGTCAGTTTTTTTTGCGCTCGGGTTTTTTATTTTATTTTTAGTTCGACGGGTATGATGGATTTTTATTTGGCCTTTTTAGGGGCTGAAGAAAGAAGATTTTAGAAACAAGAAGACGTTAAAGGGTAAGTTTAATTTTTTTTTTTACAGGTTAGTTATTTTATTCCCCCCTCACTATATTTAGGGTGAGGGGGTAGGTAGGGGATAGTTTGTTTTGGGTGTGGGGGGGTGACTAGGGGCTTGGGACCCCTAGTCACCTTGATTGGGGGTGGGGGTGTTTCATTTTGGGCCCCCACCCACCGCTCAGGGGTGGGGGCAGGGGGGAGGACAGTAGGTCCCCCCTATCTTTATTTAGGGCCCCCACCCACCGCTCCGGGGTGGGGGCCGGGGGGGGAGGACAGTAGGTCCCCCCTATTGTTTTATTAGGGCCCCCACCCACCGTGCAGGGGTGGGGGCCAGGGGGGAGGACAGTAGGTCCCCCCCTATTGTTTTATTAGGGCCCCCACCCACCGCACAGGGGTGGTGGCCAGGGGGAGGATAGTAGGTCCCCCCTTATTGTTTTATTAGGGCCCCCACCCACCACCCAGGGGTGGGGACCGGGAGGGGAGGACAGTAGGTCCCCCCCCCCTATGTAACGGATCGACTGGCGCCCCGACTGGGTACCTCCGTTAAAGGATGCTCCTAGCGCTTCCTGAAGACTCCAAGCACTCTGGCAGACACCACAATCACCGAACCGATGCAGCATATGAACCTTCTCAAGCATAGGAATGCTGTAGACCGTTGAATAGGAACCATACGAATAGGCTTACACTCCTGGCAGTCAACTGGAACAGCATGCAATAAATCCTTCCCCCAATAATGAGACGACACTTCACTTTGAGGGTAAAACAGGAACTCTGGACTGGCACATCCAGCCTGGCTTTTATTTCCATCTCACACAAATAAGACCGCCCACAGGGGAGGTGTAAAATATCCAATAGCATCACGGGTGCAACCCACACATCCCCTCCCCTTAGTGTGACACATAATCCTATTATTCATACAGTTTAAAATATACTTTTTACACAATATTTATAACTTCAAAACCATACATCACATTCACATAAAATTACATATCCACAATCAATCCATTCAGGGGAACAACATATTAAAAATGGAGGAGATCTCGCAGGAGATCTCCGATGTCTTGGCCCAAGCGTGGCTTATCTGGCTTTAATTTTTTGGTTTTCTGACCCATCCTGTTGCTGTGTCAGCAGGGGTATCCCTCAGGATGAGCAAAGTGGGCTTTTGGATCCATGAGGTATTAAAATAGCTCAAGTTGCTCGGAGCTTGTAAACACAGTGCAACCGTTCGCTTAGGTCCTCGGCTCCATCCCCCAAAAATAAGTGTATAGTTTAATTGTACATTTTGTAAAATATATTTAGATTTTACAGATACGCTTCATAAAATATGAGGGAATAAAAACTTGGTGAGCTGCTCTGCCGCTGGGGAGAGGGAATATCAAACTCCTCTCCCTGAACCGTAGACTACCACTGGGGAGCAAGGACGGCCCCTTCAGCTCCCTGTAACTTGGACGCAGAGACGACGGTCCCATCTGCGCTGGTGTGGGGCTTACTGTCTCCCCTTGGTGGGTTATGCTTCTGCTGGGGAGAGGGGGTAACCAGCTCCTCTCCCTGAACTGTAGACTGCCGCTGGGGAGCAAGGCTGACCCTCTGTGCTCCCTGTAGGCAGGGCGCAGAGACCACAGTCCCATCTGCACTGGTGAGGGGCTTACGGTCTCCCCTTGGTGAGCTGCGCTGCCGCTGGAGAGAGGGAATAACCAACTCCTCTCCCTTACACACCTTCAGCCTCTGGGGAGAGGGGATAACAGGCTCCTCTCCCTGAACCGTAGACTGCCGCTGGGGAGCAAGGACGGCACCTTCCGCTCCCTGTAACACACCCTGCCGCTGGGGATCTGGGCCGACTGCCCAGCATCCCTGTAGGGCCGGTAGAGAGATCTCGATCCCATCTCCACCTGCCATCTGTGGGTCTCTCCAGGACCAGTCTATGAGGTCCCCCACTTCTGCAGCTGGCAGTGAAGCAGGGGGTACCTCGGCCACGATTTGCCAGCTGTAGGCTAGCAGGTCTGGGTCTGTCACCCAGTTTTCCCATTCTGCGTCCATGCTCTGTGGCTGACACGAGTTTAGTAGTTCCACATAGTCCATCTCCAGCTCTCGTTCCATGGCAGCGAAACGGCAGAGGTCTTCTCGGAGTCCCATAGATCTCGGGCCCTGTAACATCTCCCCTCGGTAATGAAAGATAGCCCAGTACTGTGACTCTACTGGACTGCCGAAGTCGACGTCGACGTCTTCCGCTAAGGCTTTCCACAACAGGCCAGGGCTAGTGTAGTTCTCTCCCTCCGGCGGGATGCCCTCTGCCCTCCACGTCTCTGGCTGGACGGTGCACCACCACAGTGCCCGGTATGAGGCGTCCAGGCTCAGTTCCCTTTCCACAAGGTACTCCAGCTGTCTTACCCGCTGCCCTCTGGGTTGGTCTCCCAGAAGTGGCATCCACCAGGCCATTTGTTCCTCCAACTGGTATGCAACACCAGGAAGGCGCTGCTGCCGTTGATACAGGACTTCCTCTAGGGCATCATACCATAATTCTTTCTGGGCATTATCTCTCCAGTCCAATTCATTCTCTTCCTCAGGTGTGAGTGCCCAGGGGTCCACGAACCCCATTTTCCCAAATCTTTATGTAGACAGGGACGCTGTACGAACACTAGCGTCGCCCTCACTTTGTAAATCCAAACATTACCAGTGTCTCCGAGCTGCTTCTCCTCGCACTAGGACGCCAACCCACCGCTTGCCACCAATGTAACGGATCGACTGGCACCCCGACTGGGTACCTCCGTTAAAGGATGCTCCGAGCGCTTCCTGAGGACTCCAAGCACTCTGGTAGACACCACAATCACCTAACCGATGCAGCATATGAACCTTCTCAAGCATAGGAATGCTGTAGACCGTTGAATAGGAACCATACGAATAGGCTTACACTCCTAGCAGTCAACTGGAACAGCATGCAATAAATCCTTCCCCCAATAATGAGACAACACTTCACTTTGAGGGTAAAACAGGAACTCTGGACTGGCACATCCAGCCTGGCTTTTATTTCCATCTCACACATATAAGACCGCCCACAGGGGAGGTGTAAAATATCCAATAGCATCACGGGTGCAACCCACACATCCCCTCCCCTTAGTGTGACACATAATCCCATTATTCATACAGTTTAAAATATACTTTTTACACAATATTTATAACTTCAAAACCATACATCACATTCACATAAAATTACATATCCACAATCAATCCATTCAGGGGAACAACATATTAAAAAATGGAGGAGATCTCGCAGGAGATCTCCGATGTCTTGGCCCAAGCGTGGCTTATCTGGCTTTAATTTTTTGGTTTTCTGACCCATCCTGTTGCTGTGTCAGCAGGGGTATCCCTCAGGATGAGCAAAGTGGGCTTTTGGATCCATGAGGTATTAAAATAGCTCAAGTTGCTCGGAGCTTATAAACACAGTGCAACCGTTCGCTTAGGTCCTCGGCTCCATCCCCCAAAAATAAGTGTATAGTTTAATTGTACATTTTGTCAAATATATTTAGATTTTACAGATACGCTTCATAAAATATGAGGGAATAAAAACTTCAAGATCAATACAGATAATCTTAAAAGTCAAAGCATTTACTATTTAAAAAGAGACATGAGTCAGTCTGCATCTAAATGTCATAATAATTTTAGCCTTTTTTTAATTTATAAGTTTAGCCTGGTTAGTCTGCCAAAGCATTACACTTAAATACACATCTATAAAGTTTGCAAAAAAAATTGTTTTTATGTATTTGACATTATCACCTTCAAAAGTTGTTTGTTCAATGCTTTATTCTGAATATTTCTACACTAGCTCCCTTAAGACTCTATTTAAACTCTGACCACTGCTCTTTTGACATAAGTTGAACTTTCTGTCAATAGTCTTAGCGGTGGTTAATTCATATTAATGGTCTAATGAAAAATTAACTAAACCTCTAACCTCTCAAAAATACTTACAAGATTCTTTAAGATGATTGCATTTAACTGTATATGGCATAGTAGAGAGGAATGCTACGAGAATAGCAACTGTTGCTACATTATTGTAGAGACAGAGGATGTAGCAGTAGCAGTAGCTACATTTACACAGAAAGAGATTATTGTGGCGATTTGAGTTTAAAGCCGCACTGTCCCCACCTGGGAATTTGCAAAGACCCCCGATAGTGACATTGCCGCCGGAGATCCGGTTGCCAGGGAGGCAGGTAAATGTGAGTTCTGCTTACCTGAACCTGTCCCTCGTAAGAGCCACCATCTTCTCCTGGTGGTCCTCTTCAGCTGAAGCACACGCGCAAGAGTACATCATTGAGGTCTATGGAAGATCCCGCAATACATCGGTATCTTCCTTAGACAGACCCAACTGCCTGCAGCCATCACTGGTGACAACTGGGTGAATTGACACATTTAGATGGCGGTAGCTCTGCCCACTGCCTAGAAGTGTCAGGTGGAGGAAATATGCAGAGACAAACTAGTCCCTATTTTGTCTCAATATATTGCTTGACTGGTTTTTAATTTCAATGAAATTCCAATTCAGTCAAAATGAGTATTTTTCATAAAGATTATATCTATATTTATTGCTCTGGAAAGGAAACTTGGCAACTTATACAAAATTACATCCTGACCTTTTGTAAGCGCACTCAACATTTACCCATTAATTAGATTTATATCTCCTGAATTCATCTCAGGCTTCCAAGCTGATTCAGAGTTTGTATAGGTGGATCCAAAGCTTATCTTATAGGAACAATAATCATAAAAACTGCATCTATGACTTTGTTGCAATTTTTCCATTCCGGACATATATCACACTGTCGAGTTATACTATGTTTGTACTATAACTCTAGGCAATACTTTATATTTTCGTATTTTGAAAATGTGATAGTCAAGAGCAAGTTTTATGTTTTACTTTAAACATGCAATAATCAAAGGGTCTTTGTGTCCATTGCTGTGATAATTTAACCAGGTTTTACAGAATGCCCCCATTAAACCTGCGTGGTAATGTAAGCAGGAAGTGGTGTCAGATCACTTCTTCATTATTCTATTATTTTGCATGGGAGGGGTGTGTGTGTGTGTGCGCGCGTGCTAAAATCCTTAACGTGACAAAACTTGACAAAAGGCGGAAATATTGCTGTCATTGTCAGTTCCCACAGTCTCCTTCATAGACATTAGTTTTGTACTCTTGTGCATGTGAGAGTAAAGCACTAACATTGGCTCCTGGCAGATAAAAGCAACAGTAGCTGAAGATTAAATATGTGAGCACCTGCAGGGGACAGTATCAAGTAGGTTTATATAACAAATAACACAACAAATAACCTAATGTAAAACAGCACAATACATACAGTTGCACACCTGCTAATTGTATAATGTGTCTCTGCATGGCAATAGTACATGCAATTCCCTCAGTATTTGGATATATTTTTAAAAACAGTAGTAAAAGACCAGGAGGCATTGCTTTGGAGTGCCATGCCTGATTTACATATTTGGAGTAAATACATTGCTTTACAGACATTTAACTAATACAAGACTTGGAGATTCATTACGTTACGAACTGCTATTCAAACTGATCAGGTCATCGTTCAAATTCCCGAACCACAAACCAAACAAAATGCACAATAAGCAATCATATTCATTTTTATTTGTGATTGAAGGAGACATTCAAAATGGAATTTCGTGAGATGTGCAGCCGTATGGCCGAAATTTGGCTGCTCTGGAAAAATAATCATTTTCAGGTGAAGTGGTTCAGCCAAAATTAATATCTTCTTTGTGCACATTAAGTCCAACAAACACCTATTGTCAAATTTTGTTCTAACTCCTCTCAACTTACAATATTCCTTCTCGGTAGTGGAAATAGAATGGGGATGTGGATGTAGGATTCTTGGATACTAGAGTAATAGCATCAGAAGGATGGAGGACAGACCAGAAGATGCCTCTATAGTGGTAAGACTTCTATACCTATGCCAGTTTTCCCAGATACATTTATTGTGTTTGTCTGCTGTACTTTGCTGATGCTGATGTTAATAATATTAGTATAGTTAGTATGATCAGGACATTAAGTATAAATATGTGAATGGATTGCATCCCTCCCTACTGAATATTCCTGTGCATATTTAAACTCTACGTGTTTACCATAGCAGTACAGCAAGCTTTTTAGTGCATATTTCTGTTTTATGTTCACAGCAGGGTGTTTGCATTTGAATTGCTTTTAAAACATTTCCTTCAGACACTCACCAGTTCTGTATTTTAACCTTTAGTAATATATGCAGAATTCATTTTTATATGCAGTCACTGTGCTCTTTTGTTCAGTATTTTCCATTTCTATTGAGCAAGATGAAAGGGAAAAAAAATATTCTGCAAAATGTCCACTCGTTATTTTATGATTATTTGTTGTTCCTATTATCCATAAAAAATATTTTTTTAAATAAATAAACTTGTGTAAATTACATTTTTTTTTGTTGAATTCTTAACTTGGAGGGAGCATACAGGAGAGTTTACTAGTATATCCACAGTTCCTATACGCTTCAATGTATACCCAGTTTAATATTCCTGAGCTAACAAACTCAAAATCCTTGCATTCATTTTTATGGAGAGAAGGGCACCATGCCATGCCAGTTTTCTTTTTCTAATCCAGTCACAGTTTTGAGTGGTACACTGTGCCTTTCAATACCCATTGTTTCATCAGAGTTTTGATCTTAAAGATTGTCTGACTTTTGACATAACCTCTTGTCTTTTGTTCCCTGTCTGAAATGGTGTGATGTCTTCAGAAAATGTGTTTTGTGTTTTTGTTTTTTTTGTTTGTTTGTTTGTTTGTTTTGTGAACTAATGCAAATGTGAACCATAGCTTTGGATGTGGTCATATCTAATGCAATTGCGACTTAGGTCTTATGGTTCCTGATAAAGAGTAATGTTGCTATTCATGTGTTTATGCTTCACACATTTTCCCTTGTTTGCACTGCATTTGTTGTATTTTATCTGGTGGTATTTAATATCTTGTTCGTTTTAACCAAAATACTTACTATTATGTCATGTTTTGTTCCAACTGCCTGTTCCAAGAACATCACCATATATAATTGCAGTGTGATAAAGAATCCCATATGCATATGTTGGATAGCCACTATGGCTATGGACATCAAAGTACCTACTATACATTCAACACACTACATAGTATACATCTTTGTGTCTGATAAAGCAGCAATTCGTTTTATTGATTTATTGAGGGGTGGATTAGATATTGCTTGCCGGTTCCTACATGGAAGCAGAATCTTTAAAGAACTCACAGGGTAATTCAATAATATTAAATAGGACAAAACCATCATGGTGTATGAGGCCTTTCATGACACAGGATCATTCTCACTATTTACCAGTCTATGGATTTTGTAGTACAGGCTCCAAATAAGTTCCAATTGGGTCTGGATTTCAGCTGGACTGAGCACTATCAGATTACTAAACTCAAGTCCCAGATTTTTAAAATCTGGGCCTGGATGCCCCGAATATTAAAACATGGGAATATTCTCAAGTAAATGTCAAAAGAAGTGACACTTGCCTGTCAGAGCACTCTGAATGCTTGGCTTGCAAGACAACCAATCAGAAGGTTCTACTGAGATGTCAAAACATGGTAAACCTTAATAGAGGTTTTTCCCACCTTGTAATCTAATTCTGTGCTGAGCCCTCACTGGATGGTTTTATCTTTTGTTGCATTGAAATTTTAGGTATTTCGTAATATTTTTGTGATTTGGTCCTTTTTATATTTTAGATAAACACATCAGGGCACAATTAATTTTTAGGGACCTTTTGGGGCTCAAATAATATGCTTGAAGATAAGTATAGTTGTTTTTTTTCTCTTACAGGCATTGTATTTATTGCCCTCTCTCACTAATATTAGGGTGCAGGGAGTTAAGTAGGGCAATGTGGGAAGGGAGCAAATGGCCATAGCATTGGGGATGGACAATGTCATGCCAATCCTGTTATCACATTTAAAAAAAAAAAATCTTTATTTGTATTTTTGGTCATAGGTTGGTAGGGGTGAGGTTTACAGAATCAGAAAGGGAGGGAGGGTGGGGTACATAGTAGGGTATATATCGATACAATTTCCAATGGTATCATCTCACAGTATACCTCTATACATTAGGCTGTTATGTATGGTTAAGACATTCTTCGATGCATGCTAGGGGCACTTGTGAGGACAGCTTTGTAAAGTTACTATTTCTGGGTAGCACTTTTCCCTTAGTCCGGTGTTTCGTTTCCTAGCTTCCCAAGCCCGGTTTGACTAGTATGCACCGAGATCGGGTGTGTCGCCCTCTCCAGTGCTTCATTAGTTTATATTTGGGCTGGGTTTCGTGCGTTCAGCTAAGTCTAGGGGTCCTTATGCGTCTGCTATTCTGGATCTTTGCTAGTGTAAGGAGGGGATGTGCTTTGTTTCTAGTGTGTGGTCGAGTCTGGTTTTAGTTTTCTGCTGTGCTTGTCGCCTCTTTTGAGGTGTTCGGATCGTGTCCCGTCTGCCCTCTGTCTGCTCAAAGTTATGGGAGCTTGGTGTCTTAGGGCTCTAGGAACCTGGATCCCAGTTACTTCCTCCCTCTTTTTGTCCTTCTGTGAGTGACACCAGTTGGATTTGGGACCGTCGCCGGGCGTGTCGGTCTCTTTGATATATAAGCTGTGTGTGTTGGGGTATGTCGGTCCAAAAAAGAAAAAGGGGGGGGTAGTATGTGGGGGGGTCTGTTAGTAGGTAGGTATTTATAGGGGATGGGTATGCATCGACCAGTACCCCGGGTCCCCTCCCACCGGCCCCGGGTGATGGGCCGAATGTTGGGTGGTGTGAGCCTGGTAGTTTTCGGGGCCTCTTCGAGCCCGTATAGCTATTTTATTGAAGTGGTAGCGGGCGGTTCAGTTTAGATGGTTGGGTTGTAGGTACCCTCTACCAGGGTCGGGTGGTGTCTCCCTCGAGCCATGGGTCCCAGATTCTGTGGTATTGTTTGGTGGTCTCGTGTATCTGGGCTGTAAGGCTACCCATGTTAGCGTGGATATAGTGAATGTAATGTGTTTGTAGTGAGTGAAGAGTGTGTATAATGAATGTTGTGTGTTTGTAGTGAGTGCAGTGTGTATAATGAATGTAGTGTGTATAATGAATGTAGTGTTTGTAGTGAGTGCAGAGTGTGTATAATGAATGCAGTGTGTTTGTAGTGAGTGCAGAGTGGTGTATAATGAATGTAGTGTGTTTGTAGTGAGTGCAGTGTGTATAATAAATGTAGTGTGTTTGTAGTAAGTGCAGAGTGTGTATAATGAATGTAGTCTGTTTGTAGTGAGTGCAGAGTGTGTGTAATGAATGCAGTGTGTGTAGTGAGTGCAGTGTGTATAATTCATTAAGTGTATTTGTAGTGAGTGCAGAGTGTGTATAATGAATGTAGTGTGTTTGAAGTAAGTTCCGAGTGTGTATAGTGAATGTAGTGTGATTGTTGTGAGTGCAGAGTGTGTATAGTGAGTGTAATGTGTTTGTAGTGAGTGCAGAGTGTGTATAATGAATGCAGTGTGTTTGTAGTGAGTGCAGTGTGCATAATAAATGTAGTGTGTTTGTAGTGAGTGCAGAGTGTGTATAAAGAATGTAGTGTGTTTGTAGTGAGTGCAGAGTGTGTATAATGAATGCAGTGTGTTTGTAGTGAGTGCAGAGTGTGTATAATGAATGCAGTGTGTTTGTAGTGAGTGCAGAGTGTGTATAATGAATGCAGTGTATGTAGTGTGTAGTGAATGTAGTGTATAGTGAATATAGTGTGTAGTGAATGTAGTATGTATAGTGAATGTAGTGTGTTGGTAGTGAGTGCAGAATGGGTATAATGAATGTAGTGTGTTTGTAGTAGGTGCAGATTGTGTATAATGAATGCTGTGTGTGTGTGTGTGTGTGTTAGAAGATGTGTGTGTGCTGGATGATGTGTGTGTGTGTGTGTGTTTGCTGGTTGATGTGTGTGTGTGTGCGTGTGTGTGTGTGTGCTGGATGATGTGTGTGTGTGTGTGTGTTGGATTATGTGTGTGTGCTGGATGATGATGTGTGTGTGTTGGATGTGTGTGTGTGTGTGTGTTGGATGATGATGATGTGTGTGTTTTGGATGTGTGTGTGTTTGTGTGTTGTGTGTGTGTTTGATGTGTGTTGGATGATGTGTGTGTGTGTGTGTGTGTGTGTGTGTGTGGGATGATGTGTGTGTGCTGTATGATGTGTGTATGTCGGATGATGTGTGTGTGTGTGTGTGTGTGTGTTGGATGGTGTGTGTATGTGTTGGATGATGTGTGTGTGTTGGATGATGTGTGTGTGTGCTGGATGATGTGTGTGTGTGTGCTGGTTGATGTGTGTGTGTGTGCTGGTTGATGTGTGTGTGTGTGTGTGTGTGTGCTGGATGATGTGTTTGTGTGTGTGTGTGCTGGATGGTGTGTGTGCTGGTTGATGTGTGTGTGCTGGATGATGTGTGTGTGTGCGTGTGTGCGTGTGTATGTGCTGGATGATGTGTGTGTGTGTGTGCTGGGTGATGTGTGTGCTGGATGATAGGGGGTGAAGCATTTTTTTTTAAACTTTATGTGTTTATATATTTTTTTTTATTCCCCCCTCCCTGCTTCTTAACTTGTCAGGGAGGGGGAGATCGCCTGGTGGTCCGGTGGAGTGAGCCAGCCGCTGCACACAGGGACCATCACAAGCTGTGTTCCCTCTCCAGCTCTATCTCTCACGAGACTTGCCTGTGCGGAGCGGGTGTCGCGAGAGTTAGAGCCGGAGAGGGAACACAGCGTGTGATGGCCCCTGTGTGCAGGTAGAAGGGCAGGTCCTGCAGGACTCGTAACGGGAACGGCGTTCCTGCTTTGGAAAAAGTTCAAGGATGCTGTTCCCATGCATTCCTGCAGGACTCGAGCCCTGTTTTTAAACCTTTGCCCCTCTTATTTAAGACTATGTCCTTGTTGTGGTAGTTTTTCTTCTCTTAAATATAGTCTCCTCCTTTTCTGTGTTGATTCCCTTTATGTATTTCAATGTTTTTATCATATCCCCCCCCCCCCCCCGTCTCGTCTTTCCTACAAGCTATACATGTTAAGATCCTTTAACCTTTCCTTGTAAGCCATGGTTATCCAGTAAGCTGAAAATTGTCAGACATTGATCAGAGAATGTATGCATTGAAAGAACATCTCTAGGTCAGCTTATCCACCTGTCTCGATTTCATATTTTTTGATAAGCTTTTCAAATGATTAAATATTTTTGGATACACCTTTAAAAAAAATGTTCAAGATATTATCAAAAAATATATCATACATTAAAAAAATATATAAATATATACAAATATATTAAAATATTTTTCAAAATATTAAATCATTTTAAAGGTTTGTCCAAAAATATCAAAATATTTTAAACCTGTATAAAAAAAAAATAAGGTCTATAATTTGAAATTCACTTGTTAATTCACAACAATTCCCATTTTAGTTAATAATATTGTTGTTTCATGAACAAGCTCAGAGAAAACCCATGCAATGGGTTTTGATAACAGTAATTTAAATTTGGGAAACAAATACTCGAGTTTGTCGAACGCAAGCTAGTATTATTATTTATTACTATAGCACCAACTTTTTCTGCAGTGTGTAAAATGGGTTACCCATTCCTACTGAATATTTCTGGATGAACAAGCTCATATTAATGATATCAATATTATGCATTAGAATGCATGTTAGTATTAAATAAACTAAAAAAATAAAGACTGAAACAGATTTCATTAAATACAAAGATGGTTCAGGCACTCCAAGGTTTAGAAATGGCAAATTTATTGAAGCCCAAAGTAACACAACGTTTCGACCTTGTGGTCCTTGTCAAGCTATCAAATACACATACCACAACAAATTTATATTTATATTAAACAAGAATTAACTTATGTGAAATTAAAAAGACAGTGACAGTTGTATCAGAAATCTCATGTTTAATGGAAAATTATCAAACAACATTCAAAATAAAAGATAATGAATAGAAGATAGTAACTTACCATTAAACAGATTCAAAAGGGGATCCCCCGCCAAAATTGACCCATCCCACTTGTATGAGCATCTGCACGGCGCCAACATACCACACAAGCGCAGATTCCACCAGTTGAGCGCTAGTGATGTCGCGAACACGAAATTTTCGGTTCGCGAACGGCGAACGGGAACTTCCACAAACGTTCGCGAACCGTCGAACCGCCATTGACTTCAATGGGCAGGCAAATTTTAAAACCCACAGGGACTCCTTCTGGCCACAAAAGTAATGGAAAAGTTGCTTCAAGGGGACTAACACCTGGACTGTGGCATGCCGGAGGTAGATCCATGGCAAAACTCCCATGGAAAATTACACAGTTGATGCAGAGTCTGGTTATAATCCATAAAGGGCAGAAATCACCTAACATTCCTAAATCACAATGGATATGGATTGACACCTGACATATGACATATTGACACCTTGACATATGGATTGACACCTGTCCTCAGAGACCCTGATACACACTGACACAGAGCAGAATAGGGACTATTCCCCCTACATAGGGTCACTTGGCAGACATGGATTGACACCTATCCTAAGGATCCCTGATACACACTGACACAGAGCAGAATAGGGACTGTTCCTCCTACATAGGATCACTTGGCAGATATGGATTGACACCTACCCTAAGGATCCCTGATACACACTGACAAAGAGCAGAATAGAGACTGTTTCCCCTACATAGGATCACTTGGCAGATATGGATTGACACCTGTCCTCAGAGACCATGATACACACTGACACAGAGCAGAATAGAGACTGTTCCCCCTACAAAGGGTCACTTGGCAGATATGGATTGACACCTGTCCTCAGAGACCATGATACACACTGACACTGAGCAGAATAGAGACTGTTCCCCCTACATAGGGTCACTTGGCAGATATGGATTGACACCTGTCCTCAGAGCCCCTGATACACACTGACACAGAGCAGAATAGGGACTGTTCCCCCTACATAGGGTAACTTGGCAGATATGGATTGACACCTGTCCTCAGAGACCCAATTGTGTAATAATGGTAATACTATTACCTATTATATAATACAGGGAGTGCAGAATTATTAGGCAAGTTGTATTTTTGAGGATTAATTTTATTATTGAACAACAACCATGTTCTCAATGAACCCACAAAACTCATTAATATCAAAGCTGAATATTTTTGGAAGTAGTTTTTAGTTTGTTTTTAGTTTGAGCTATTTTGGGGGGATATATGTGTGTGCAGGTGACTATTACTGTGCATAATTATTAGGCAACTTAACAAAAAACAAATATATACCCATTTCAATTATTTATTTTTACCAGTGAAACCAATATAACATCTCAACATTCACAAATATACATTTCTGACATTCAAAAACAAAACAAAAACAAATCAGTGACCAATATAGCCACCTTTCTTTGCAAGGACACTCAAAAGCCTGCCATCCATGGATTCTGTCAGTGTTTTGATCTGTTCACCATCAACATTGCGTGCAGAAGCAACCACAGCCTCCCAGACACTGTTCAGAGAGGTGTACTGTTTTCCCTCCTTGTAAATCTCACATTTGATGATGGACCACAGGTTCTCAATGGGGTTCAGATCAGGTGAACAAGGAGGCCATGTCATTAGATTTTCTTCTTTTATACCCTTTCTTGCCAGCCACGCTGTGGAGTACTTGGACGACGTGTGATGGAGCATTGTCCTGCATGAAAATCATGTTTTTATTGAAGGATGCAGACTTCTTCCTGTACCACTGCTTGAAGAAGGTGTCTTCCAGAAACTGGCAGTAGGACTGGGAGTTGAGCTTGACTCCATCCTCAACCCGAAAAGGCCCCACAAGCTCATCTTTGATGATACCAGCCCGAACCAGTACTCCACCTCCACCTTGCTGGCGTCTGAGTCGGACTGGAGCTCTCTGCCCTTTACCAATCCAGCCACGGGCCCATCCATCTGGCCCATCAAGACTCACTCTCATTTCATCAGTCCATAAAACCTTAGAAAAATCAGTCTTGAGATATTTCTTGGCCCAGTCTTGACGTTTCAGCTTGTGTGTCTTGTTCAGTGGTGATCGTCTTTCAGCCTTTCTTACCTTGGCCATGTCTCTGAGTATTGCACACCTTGTGCTTTTGGGCACTCCAGTGATGTTGCAGCTCTGAAATATGGCCAAACTGGTGGCAAGTGGCATCTTGGCAGCTGCACGCTTGACTTTTCTCAGTTCATGGGCAGTTATTTTGCGCCTTGGTTTTTCCACACGCTTCTTACGACCCTGTTGACTATTTTGAATGAAACGCTTGATTGTTCGATGATTACGCTTCAGAAGCTTTGCAATTTTAAGAGTGCTGCATCCCTCTGCAAGATATCGCACTATTTTTGACTTTTCTGAGCCTGTCAAGTCCTTCTTTTGACCCATTTTGCCAAAGGAAAGGAAGTTGCCTAATAATTATGCACACCTGATATAGGGTGTTGATGTCATTAGACCACACCCCTTCTCATTACAGAGATGCACATCACCTAATATGCTTAATTGGTAGTAGGCTTTCGAGCCTATACAGCTTGGAGTAAGACAACATGCATAAAGAGGACAATGTGGTCAAAATACTTATTTGCCTAATAATTCTGCACTCCCTGTATTGGCAGGTGCAAGGAAATTCCCTCTAAATAGATGGGTATAGGCAGAGAGTATGGAGACCGGAGTGATAAAGTGTCAATAAGGTGATGTAAAGTTAAATGTATCACAAACACACAGACACCCTTTCTCTTAGCTAGTTTCCAGAAATTCTGGATAGGTAGAAGGGCTATAAAGATCCAGAGAGGTCTAAGAAGAATCCTCTAAACTAGCCCTAATCTCCTTAAACACCTTCAAGGCTGTTCTAAGCTAAAGGTCAATCTAAACGTTTAGATGACTGCCTGATTTCCCATCACAGATGCTGGCTAGGAATAACAGTGTGCAAGACAAAGAGTGGGTCTAAGTGCCCATAGTGCAGTAAAGTGTCCCTAGTGAAGTGAAAAAGAGAATAACTAACTGGCGCCCAAGAGAATAACGAGCTGGCGCCCTATAAGGGGACGTGTATATGGCATCGATTTTAGGAACCGGGAGATAGCAAAAGATGCTTGGTCGGTCCTCCTACTTCAAATTTGTGGCACTGCGCGTGCAATCTAATGTGCCACCAGATAGGAATAGTACTACCTAACACACCACTCCTATCATTTTAATCCCTTAAGGACCAAACTTCTGGAATAAAAGGGAATCATGACATGTCACACATGTCATATGTCCTTAAGGGGTTAATCCCTGTTATGTGCCTTTTTTTGTTTGGTTTTTGAAGCCACAGTGCAGCAGGGCCGAAAAATTAGGCTTTTACACATGCCTGAAAAATTAGGTATTGTTGCAGCCACTGCTGTAGCAGCAGCCATAAAAATTGATGTTTCCCAGGCAGAAAGTGCCCTAAAACATTGCGGCTTGAACCCTAGTTGGTGGCGGATAAGTCACGCAAGTCAACCGGCATTCAGAGCTAAAATACAGCAGCGTGTGGACCATGTTTAGCCCAAGGCAGCTCATCTCATCAGGCCTTTTTTAGTCGAATGTATCGCCCAGTGTCAGTCCCTTCGGGATCCATCCCTCATTCATCTTAATAAAGGTGAGGTAATCTAGACTTTTTTGACCTAGGCGACTTCTCTTCTCAGTGACAATACCTCCTGCTGCACTGAAGGTCCTTTCTGACAGGACACTTGAAGCGGGGCAGGCCAGAAGTTCTATCGCAAATTGGGATAGCTCAGGCCACAGGTCAAGCCTGCACACCCAGTAGTCAAGGGGTTCATCGCTCCTCAGAGTGTCGATATCTGCAGTTAAGGCGAGGTAGTCTGCTACCTGTCGGTCAGGTCGTTGAGGGTGGATCCCGAAGGGCTGTGGCGATGCGTAGGACTTAAAAAGCTCTGCATGTCCTCCATCAACAACACGTCTTTAAAGCATCCTGTCCTTGCCGGCATGATCGTAGGAGGATGACTTTCACCTCTTCCCCTGTTAGATTCCCATTGTGCTGTGACATCACCCTTATACGCTGTGTAAAGCATACTTTTTAATTTATTTTGCAAACGCTGCATCCTTTCCGACTTCTGGTAATTCGGTAACATTTACGCCACTTTCTGCTTATACCGGGGGTCTAGTAGCGTGGACACCCAGTACAGGTCGTTCTCCTTCAGCCTTTTTATACGAGGGTCCCTCAACAGGCAAGACAGCATGAAAGACCCCATTTGCACAAGGTTGGATGCCGAGCTACTCATTTCCCGTTCCTCCTCCTCAGTGATCTCAATGAAGGTATGTTCTTCCCCCCAGCCACGTACAACACAACGGGTACCAGATGGGTGACAACGAGCACCTTGGGATGCCTGTTGTGATTGGTATTCCTCCTCCTCCTCAAAGCCACATTCCTCCTCTGACTCCTCTTCCTCACAATCCTCTTCCAGCGTTGCCGCAGGTCCAGCAAGCGATGCTGATAAGGCTGTTTCTGGTGGTGGTGGTGACCACAACTCTTCCTCTTCCTCTTCACGCTCATCTACAGCCTGATCCAGCACTCTTCACAGGGCACGCTCCAGGAAGAAAACAAATGGTATGATGTCGCTGATGGTGCCTTCGGTGCGACTGACTAGGTTTGTCACCTCCTCAAAAGGACGCATGAGCCTACAGGCATTGCACATGAGCGTCCAGTAACGTGGCAAAAAAATTCCCAGCTCCCCAGAGGCTGTCCTAGCACCCCGGTCATACAAATATTCATTAACGGCTTTTACTTGTTGGAGCAGGCGGTCGAACATTAGGAGTGTTGAATTCCAATGTGTCGGGCCGTCGCAAATCAAGCGCCTCACTGGCATGTTGTTTCGCCGCTGGATATCTGCAAAGTGCGCCATGGCCGTGTAGGAACGCCTGGAATGGCCACATTCCTGGCCTGCTTCAGGACATCCTGTAAGCCTGTGTACTTATGCACAAAGCGTTGTACGATCAGATACACACATGTGCCATGCACGGCACATGTGTCAACTTGCCCAACTTCAATGCCGCCAACAAATTTGTTCCGTTGTCAAAAACCAATTTGCCGATATCCAGTTGCTGCGGAGTCAGCCACTTTTCCACCTGTGCGTTCAGGGCAGACAGGAGTGCTTGTCCGGTGTGACTCTCTGCTTTCAGGCAAGTCAAACCCAAGACGGCGTGACACTGCCATATCCGGAATGTGGAATAGTACCTGGGGAGCTGGGGGGGTGCCGTTGTTGTGGAGCAAGACACAGCAGCAGAAGAGGACTCAGCCGAGGAGGTTATGGAAGAGGATGGAGTAGGAGGAGTAGAGGAGGTGGCAGCAGGCCTGCCTTCAAGTCGTGGCGGTGTCACCAACTCCTCTGCAGAGCCACGCATTCCATGCTTGGCAGCCGTCAGCAGGTTTACCCAATGTGCAGTGTAGGTGATATACCTGCCCTGACCATGCTTTGCAGACCAGGTATCAGTGGTCAGATGGACCCTTGCCCCAACACTGTGTGCCAGACATGCCATTACTTCCTTTTGCACAATCGAGTACAGGTTGGGGATTGCCTTTTGTGAAAATAAATTTCGGCCGGGTACCTTCCACTGCGGTGTCCCAATAGCTACAAATTTTTGAACGCCTCAGACTCCACCAGCTTGTATGGTAAAAGCTGGCCGGCTAATAGTTCGGACAAGCCAGCTGTCAGACGCTGGGCAAGGGGGTGACTTTCTGACATTGGCTTCTTACGCTCAAACATGTCCATTACAGACACCTGACTGTGGGCAGATGGGCTGGAACTGCTCAAGGCAAGATACGGAGTGGCGGATGGTTGAGAGGGGGCAAGGAGGACAGCAGTGGTTGACGTGGCTGAAGATGCTGGACCAGGAGGAGGATGGCGGCTTTGAGTTTCTGTGCTGCTTGTACTCATGTGTTGATCCCATAGGCATTTGTGATGTGCGATTATGTGCCTACACAAAGCAGTTGTACCTAGGTGGCTGTTGGACTTCCCACGACTCAGTTTCTTTTGGCACAGGTTTCAAATGGCATCGCTGTTGTCAGAGGCAGACACACAAAAAAAATGCCACACTGCTGAGCTCTGCAATGACGGCATTCTGGTGGTGGACACAGCATGCGTTGATTGGCGTGCTGTTGGGCTGACCCCGGGTGCCGATGCATGCTGTCTGACTGTGCTACTAGCTCCTTGCAACGACCTCCCCCTGCTTCCAACTCGTCTCCTCCTCTCTGTCTCCCCATCTGAACTTTCGTCCTGGTCTTCTTCTTGCTGAGTGGGCACCCACGTGACATCCATGGACGCATCGTCATCATCAACCACTTCACTTGTATCTGACAACTCAGCAAAGGAAGCAGCAGCGGGTACAACATCATCATCATCACACCGTACATCCATGTGTGTAATGCTGCCTGTCTGAGACATATCTCTGTTATCTACATCCTCTGGCAATAATGGTTGCGCATCACTCATTTCTTCACGGATGTGTGAATAACTCCTCTGACATACCAAGTGAAGCGGCTGTGGTGCTAGTGTTGGTGGTGGCGGCAGGCGGGTGAGTGGTATCTTGAGAGGTGCCCGAAGCTAAGCTGGAGGAGGATGGTGCATCAAGGTTCCGAGCAGAAGCTGTAGAAGATTGGGTGTCCTGTGTTAGCCAGTCAACTATGTCCTCAGAACTTTTCAAGTTCAGGGTACGTGGCCTCTGAAAACTGGGCATTATTCTAGGGCCAAAGGGTATATCAGCACCACGACCACGATGGCCCCTGCGGGTCGGCCTGCCTCTGCCTGTCATTTTTTGGGGGATTAGTGGTACTATGCGTGCAAGCTACTGTGAGACCAGATATGAGTGGCACTGTGCAGTGGCAGAGGTTTTTTTTCTTTTTAAAGGCACGCTATTGTCACACCAGATATGAGTGGCAAAGTGGACTGGCAGAGGTTGGCAGAGTACACGCTGAAGGCCTGACACACCAGCTTGAAGGACACTGACTGCTATTAGCTTACAGTGAAAAACTTTTTTTCTTTTTAAAGGCACGCTATAGTCACACCAGATATGAGTGGCAAAGTGCACTTGCAGAGGTTGGCAGAGTACACACTGTAGGCCTGACACCCGCTTGAAGACAACTAACTGCTATTCAATCTATAACAGTGGAAAAACGTTTTTCTTTTTAAAAGCACGCTATTGTCACACCTGATATGAGTGGCAAAGTGGACTGGCAGAGGTTGGCAGAGTACACGCTGAAGGCCTGACACCCGCTTTAAGGACACTGACTGCTATTAGCTTACAGTGAAAAACTTTTTTTCTTTTTAAAGGCACGCTATAGTCACACCAGATATGAGTGGCAAAGTGCACTTGCAGAGGTTGGCAGAGTACACACTGTAGGCCTGACACCCGCTTGAAGACAACTAACTGCTATTCAATCTATAACAGTGGAAAAACGTTTTTCTTTTTAAAAGCACGCTATTGTCACACCAGATATGAGTGGCATAGTGGACTGGCAGAGGTTGGCAGAGTATACGCTGAAGGCCTGACACTTGCTTGAAGGACACTGACTGCTATTAGCTTACAGTGAAAAACGTTTTTTCTTTTTAAAGGCACGCTATTGTCACACCAGATATGAGTGGCATAGTGGACTGGCAGAGGTTGGCAGAGTACACGCTGAAGGCCTGACACACCAGCTTGAAGGACACTGACTGCTATTAGCTTACAGTGAAAAACTTTTTTCTTTTTAAAGGCACGCTATAGTCACACCAGATATGAGTGGCAAAGTGCACCTGCAGAGGTTGGCAGAGTACACGCTGAAGGCCTCACACCCAGACGCTTGCAGACAACTAACTGCTATTCAATCTATTACAGTGAAAAAAAGGTTTTGTTTTTAAATGCAAGCTTAAGCTATTGTGACACCAGATATGAGTGGTGGCACTGGGCAAGTGGGCACAGTATCCACTGTGAGTCTGACACAGAAGCTGGCAGACAACTAACTGCTATTCAATCTATTACAGTGATTTTTTTTTTTAAATGCAAGCTTAAGCTATTGTGACACCAGATATGAGTGGTGGCACTGGGCAAGTGGGCACAGTATCCACTGTGAGCCTGACTCAGAAGCTGGCAGACAAATAACTGCTATTCAAACTATTACAGTGAAAAACATTTTTTGGTTTTTAAATGTCAAGCTTAAGCTATTGTGACACCAAATATGAGTGGTGGCACTGGGCAAGTGGGCACAGTATCCACTGTGAGCCTGACACAGAAGCTGGCAGACAACTAACTGCTATTAAATCTATTACAGTGAAAAAAAATTGTTTTTAAATGCAAGCTTAAGCTATTGTGACACCAGATATGAGTGGTGGCACTGGGCAAGTGGGCACAGTATCCACTGTGAGCCTGACACAGAAGCTGGCAGACAAATAACTGCTATTCAAACTATTACAGTGAAAAACATTTTTTTGTTTTTAAATGTCAAGCTTAAGCTATTGTGACACCAAATATGAGTGGTGGCACTGGGCAAGTGGGCACAGTATCCACTGTGAGCCTGACACAGAAGCTGGCAGACAAATAACTGCTATTCAATATATTACAGTGAAAATATTTTATTTTTTTTAAATGTCAAGCTTAAGCTATTGTGACACCAGATATGAGTGGTGGCACTGGGCAAGTGGGCACAGTATCCTCTGTGAGCCTGACACAGAAGCTAGCAGGCAGGCAACTGCAACTACATTACACAGGAAAAAAAAGCAGACTGATGTTTTAGCCCTAAAAAGGGCTTTTTGGGGTGCTGTCCTTACAGCAGAGATCAGATGAGTCCTTCAGGACTGTAGTGGACACTGAATACCCTAGCCTAGCTATCAATTTCCCTATCAAATGAGCAGCAGCTACACTTTCCCTCCTCTATCTAAGAATGTAGCTTCAGAATGAATCTAAAATGGATGCTGTACAGGAGGTGGGAGGGTCTTGATGGGAGGGTCTGCTTCTAATTTGCTGGAATGTGTCTGCTGACCGTGAGGCACAGGGTCAACGTTTACTCAATGATGATGAATATGGGGCGGATCGAACCGCGCATGTGTTTGCCCGCCGTGGCGAACGCGAAACACGCTATGTTCGCCGGGAACTATTCGCCAGCGAACAGTTCAGGACATCACTATTGAGCGCATGCGTGCAAGAGCTCGGGAACTGACGTACCCCTCAACACGCACACATGCGGCAGCAGACAGTAGTATCTGTATTGCACACGCGCTGACCCCAAATATGTTGCGCATGCACGCAAAAAAAAAATAAAATACAAACAGCATAAATCATCCAGATATCATAAATGGATATAAGTATATACCAAGTTACAACTTCCATTGGCTGAGAATTTATTTCAATTGTCACTGCCTTTTACAATAATAGTTAATTCTCAGATCAAATGTGTCAGGATTACTAATTGATCCAGCACGTAAAATTGACTCACACAGATAACTAATAGGTAACATATTACCAGGCCTTAGACTGGCCAGACTTAACGTACCAAAGAATAGTTAGGATACTTGCCGAGGTCAGGGGACACAGAAAGAGACACAACAATAAGGGAAAACCAGAAGTCAGGGATTCAGGGAAGTCAAACGAATCCAAAGTCAAAAAACAGAATTTAAACGCTCAGGAACACACTCTCGGACAACCACGAGGGAAACCACGACAGGGCAATATGGAAAAGTAATTTTGAGTTTAAATAAGTGCTTTACAATTCTGATTGGCTGAAAACTACCTTTGACCCCAAAACGTGCTTGCGCGTCTCCCGCGTAATGTCACGCACACGCCAACGTCGTTATTAACGTGGGCTGATGTGGGTGTATAATTTGGCATGGATTCGCAGCGGCCGGTGTCCATCAACTTGCTGCAAGAGTCAGTTATGCAGACACACGGCCGCTGGGCCCAGATACCCCAAGGTGAGGAGGAGTATGTTACAAAATGCAAGCATATTGGAATTTAGATAAGTAATAATAGTAGAATAATATTGTTAGCAAATAAAATGTCCATCATTTATCAATTAAATATTCCAAACTAGTAAATCAGACATAAATGTTATGAGAGAAAAACCATATATATATATATATATATATATATATATATATATATATATATATATATATATATATATATATATATATATATATATATATATTTGTGTTAAGGGCTCATGATAGTACAGAAGATACAAACACTGATAAGTGTAGGATGGTATTAAAAGAGCAAGTCGGTTGTGGTGTGCTCGAACCGACGATGAGGTAGGCCTGTAAATAAAGAGGGAAAAAGTAGAAAATCAAATTTATTACATACCAGCAATATACATACTTTAACCAGACATGTCTTGAAAGGCATTTCTTACTTCTTGTACCGGGTTAGGTATGTATCTAGAGTAATATATATCGACGGAAGGTTAAATGGCGCACAAGGAGGAAAATATATGTATAGCGAGCATACACAATATAAATCGAAACAAATAGCTGCAACTCACTGGGAGTCCTGGTGAGATCTCCTAAGTGCTAAATAGGTAATAAGGAATAGTGAGTGCGCTTACAATAAATAAAATACAGTGTTAATCACACCTAAAAAATCTGAAGGGCATATAACACATTTGATTACAATGCAATAATACCAAAGTGCTATAGTGCTTTAAGAAATTTATACAATATGTGGAGTGCCAAAGTGCATATATGTGCAGACAAGGGATATCCAATATAAATAAAAAAAGGACTGATATACTTGCAGAGCTTCTGGAACAAATAATACACGGCTCTGTAATACAAATAATACCACACTTAGTGCAATATGTTTGTACAGTGCAAAATTAACAATAAATAAATAGGTATCTCACTCACAATGGTGGAGTGGTTGAAGTACCACCCCAAACTATCAGGCTCCAGGGAGGATCAGCCCCCAGTGATCGTGGGATCCACTCAGTGTAGAAAGAACGTGGGCCAATCCGGATATGTGTAAACCAAGAATTTCTTTATTACCAATGCATAAAAAGATATAAAACACCAGTCTCCTGCAACCTGCTACCGATAGTCCGAGAAAGAGAGAGAAGGTCTATAATCAGAGTGTCCTCCTCGCAGCTCAATCCTCATGGATACACGGATACACGGTGTAGGTGCAAAAACTTCCGGATCGTTCAGATGCAATGCATTTCTCCCCTCCCACGGGGCTTTTTCAAGCATAATCCACGTTCCTTGGGTCTTTCTTTATATAGGCTAACTAATTAGTTAATTTGGAGCAGTCCATTTCAATTAAGTCCAGGAGTAAACACATAAACTCCAAACATTATAATAAAAGGAAGGAGTGAAAGAAATAAAGGAGAAATTAAAAAACCTCAAATGCAAATATTCAATAAATATATACATATAATTCCATGTATTCCATGTATCTAGAGTAAGCCGATGATTTCCAGCGCCCTAGTGACTTGATAAACATGAACTGGAATGTTTGCACTGGATGCTGTGGAGGCCGCTCCTATGCGGAAGGAGTGGCCCCGAATAGTTAGCTGATTTGAGGCCCAGCTGTGTAAGTAAAGACCTGACGTGTGTCATAAAGGTGGTGGGAGTGAGTACCGAACCTTGTAGACTGAAAGTGGTTGAGATGGTGGTTCGTTGTTATGCTGGGTATATGAGTCCAGTAGTTTGACGGGGCTCCACCTGTTGTGAGTAGGATAGTACTTAACCTCTACTGAAAGTGCATGTTGACTTGTTTTGGAGTGAGGCAGAGTCAAGATATAATAGTCCATGTGTTTGTTAAGTGTGAATGAAGTAGGATGTGAGTGGACTGTGTTGTGCTGATGGCGGTAAATTCTCTTGGTCTCAAGAAACCATAAACAAGGCTACGTATATGGTGGTTTTAACAATGAGGTTTGTGTTGTTGGCAAAGGGTTTAAATCTAGTGAATTGTATAAGTCTTTAAAAATATGGAAATCTATGGGTAGCCTCTGGGCCGTACGTGGGGGTTCGGATCTCTGAATACCCCTAAGGATGTTCTTAATTGGTAGGAGGACACTTGATTTGTCTGGTTGTAAAGTTAGCATGTGATGTTGGATGCCTGTCAGATATGGTTGGATTGTGTTGTATGATAGTTTGAGTTTGAGGTGGCAAAAAGAAGCAAAGCCCAACCAGGATGTCACAATGAAAGGTTGTAAGATGTTGTGTTCAGAAATGAATCTTTAAATCAAATGAAAGCTCTATCGTAAGTTTCCCGGGTATTAGTAGACAGTGCTAATTGGGACAATGTTCTGCTATGTTGCATAATAGCATCTAGTCCATTACTAGATGGTGGAATAGTGGGGTGTTCGTGGCTGTGAGTGCGGCTGACGGGAGTATTTGACAAAAAGCCTGGAAATTAAAGCGAGACAAATTGTCAGCAGTGTTACATACACCTGGAACATGAATACAAAACAAGAGAAAATTATGACATGCAGCCAGCCAAGTGAGTTTCCTCAAGAATCTCATAATAGTCAGTGATTTGGATCGGCCTTGTTTATAATGTGACAAGTTACTTGGTTGTCTGAGTAGCAACGTACAGACGAACCTGCCCATAAATGCACCCATGCCACGGCAACCGTCACGATGGGATATATCTCAAACAGAGCTGAGGTAGTGGAAAAACCCTCCAGGTCCTGAACTTCTGAAGGCCAGCTGCCCCAAAGCCATTCGTTCCTGAAAAATTGCTGCAAAACCTGTGGTAGACGCCGCGTCTGACCAAATGGTAGGTGAGGAGTCAGACAATTTTGGAAGGAACATGCTTTTACCATTCAAGGTGGTTAAAAATTTTCTCCACATAATTACGCCTGCCGTGGCTTGGGTATCCAGGGGTGACCTGTGTCCATCATGTCTAAAAGTGGGAAACATGTAAAGGAGTTGTGAGATGAAAGCCCGGCCTTGAGGTATGATGCGAATGGCAAAATTCAGTGACCCAAGCAGAGACTGTAATTCTTGCGGTTGCAAGTACCGAGTTGTATGTAGAGATTATGTTGATCAGAATGTTTTCTACCTTGAGCGTGGCAGGCTAGCTTGCATGTTGGCTGAGTCTAGTATGATACCCAGGAATGTGATGAAGGTATCTGGTCCTTCAGTCTTGGTGGAGGAGACTGGGACACCCACCTGTTCGAATAGACTGATGGTTTCTTTTAGGCTACTGGGAGGGGAAATATTCTCCTCGACCAGTAAGAAATCATCCAGATAATGTATAACTGTAGGGCATCTGGCTATATTTAATAAAACCAGCATAGGGTTTCGGCGAATACGTCGAAAATGGCCGGACTACTTTGGAACCTAAATGTTAAACGTGAGCAAAATAGTAGTTCCCTGCCCACTTGATACCATGCAGGTGACACAGTGTAGGGTGGATAGGCAGTAACTTGAAAGCATTGTGATATCAGTCTTACTGAGCCATGCTCCGGCCCCTGCCTGCATGATAGCCGTAATGGCGTGATCTATGGTGGAATATTGCAGTGAAAATTCCTCAGAGGGTATGAGGGAGTTCAGACTAGGAGTGGCAGAGGTGTGAGGTGTTGATAGATCAATGATAAGTCTCTGTTTGTGAGAAGATTTCCCTGTGACAATACCGATGGGGTTTGTCTGCCATGTGGTGAACGGAGGGGACTGGAAGGGCCCCCATAGGAAGTCCTCTGCCACTTCCTGGCTATGAGTGTCTCCACCGCTGTAGGGTTTGTTGTGCGGATTGTAAATTAGGACATTCCAGGATTCCGGAAGGCATGTGTATGAGGCCTGTGTGAATCCTTCTGATAGACCCGAGATAATGAATTCCACCAAATGTCTAGATGGATGATGTGGCAGTAATGTCGTAAGTACAGAAATGTTTATTGATGTTAAGTATAGTTTTGGGATACATTTTATTTGGACACAGATTTAGCATGTGCCCTGAAACAGATGGCTGGAGAAAGTGATTACAACTCAACCAGTGCTGGAGGGGTCGCAGCGGCCGACCCAGCCATGGTAAGGGGTGTAGTGACCGATTCCCCAGGGGTGATACTGGCAGGCTAACTAGGCCTGAAAGGCGAAAAATTAATCTTGTTTTGTGACCGGTGAGGCCCTGCTAGTTGCCAAGTGGCTATGAGAGGCTCTGTCTATGAGTTGGCGCGAGGGGTTATTGAGGCCACCCGTCGTAGTGGCAGGAATCGTAAGCCTCTCGGTGATAGTAAAAGAAAACAGGGGGAGGGAGAGACAGGTGAGGCCCTCTCTATAATATTGCGAGGCGGCTAACTCACGTGTGGCCCGATGGCGTTTGCCTCCGAAACGTTGAGGCGGGGTGTTGGCCTCGCGGACCACTAAACGATAGGCAGAAATGCCAAGAAGGGAGGTACCTATTTGGGCCTATACCCCTAACTTGCCAGTACTCTATGGCCTAGAAGAATGAAACGTATGTGAACTACAACGTGAGCAGGCTTACGTACCTGGTAGTATGTATGAAGTTTTGAGATTCGACAGGTATGAAAACCTGGATAAACCTAAAAAGGGATAGAGTGAGAATGGATCCTGTGAGACCTGTGTAATCTGTATAGGCTGGGATTAGGGATTCTAGCAGTATGTGTGGGAGGTGTAAAATCTATGAGTATGATAGTGACATGACTGCCCATGCTTGGTGACAAGCGTTACGCTGAGTCCGATACCTGGCAACAGGGGATTGGCCGTGTAATGTGTATATATGGAAGGTGATCAGATGATATGCATGTCACTAAACTGATCTGGGAATGCAAGGGACTTTTTAATGTGAAGTGACAATATGCAGAATCATAAATGTTGCTGTAAAGTGACGTATGAATGTATGAACCAGAACGTGTGATTCAAAAACCGAAAGTCTTGTGAGACGTATATGCCGTGTTCTTGAATACTCGTGTTACGTCGTCTGAGTGTGTCAAGAAAAGGCCTGAGTTTGTAAATGCCATGTGAAATGACAATCTATGCAGAAAATGTTGTAACGTGACGTATGAGTGGTTGAACCAATGCGTGTGATTCAACCCGAAACCCTCTGTGGAAGGTAGGACCGTGTTCTTATATACTCGTGGTATATCGTATGAGTATGATAAGAAATGGCCTGAATAGTTAGTTCCATGTAATCGTAATGTACATGGTTGTAATAACATCATATCTCCATTATACTCTTTGAAAATAAGACCGTGTCCTTGAACTTGTGGTATGTCGTACGAGCATGACAGAAAAAGGAGCCGTAATGTAGGCTAACCATAACAGTAATATACATGTAATATCTGCATTGTAAAATAAAATAACTATTATTATTAAAACCATATATATATAATAAGCAAACTGAAACAAAATAGACAACCTAAGATCGTGTAAAATAAGTATTTGAAAGTTTAACCGATTACTGTGCAGGAAACGTATGATTGGTTGGATCAGTACGTGTGATTCAACCCGAGTATGCATGAAAAGGAATTAAATCCTTGTGTCATGGTTAACAACAAAGAAATGAGGCCTGTAACGTAGGCTGATTTAATTGTAATGAAATGGATAATTATAAAAAAAAAACTCCAGTAAGCGTGGGAGTCCAATGTCTATACAGAAATGTTAGCTGGTTTTATACCCTTGATGTAATAAGTGATACCTTAATTAGCATCCCAGGTGCGACCTGTAATCGCATGTATGTGTATATTTACCCCTCCCCTCCTATTCCCTTTTTTCTTTCTGTATCCTCTCCCTGAAATTGATCAATAAATTACGTATTGAAAAAAAAAAAAAAAATGGTCTGTCTATTTAACCAAGCAACTTTTTAACCAAATGTAAATACATGAAATGATGAAATGTAACTCACGAAAAAAGATCTATGTGAATACATAGCAGAATAACCGAATCTTAGTATGAAGGGAAACAGAAGTTAGCATGAATAGCTTAACCGTATGCATTTTAATGCGAACAGCAATCGTGCATAGAATATACTATGAATAAGTGCCGACCAGAAAACACAAACCGAAATGACAATCGTTTAAATGAAGCAAGGTTGTTTTTACATGGAATGCAATAATGTCTGAGAAGCCTGTAGTACACTGAATGACCGGTAGGGGTCAGTGTGTAGGCAAAAATGCAGTGGTTCGATGGTTTGTACATGAAATGCAATAATGTCTGAGAAGCCTGTAGTATACCGAATGACCGGTAGGGGTCAGTGTGTAGGCGAAAATGCAGTGGTTCGTTGGTTTGTACATGAAATGCGATAATGTCTAAGAAGCCTGTAGTACACCCAAAGACCGGTAGGGGGTTTAAACGAATGATATGCATGAACATGCAATGGTTTTAGAACAGACTTAGACAAAATGCAGCCGTAAAGTGAGGACCTGACCCGTGCATGGTGCCGTGGGACTGATGCCTGGCATAACGGGTAGGTTGACTTACAGTCACTTGGACACCATCCACGGCGATGGATTGAAGAAAGAAGGTGGTAGGCCGGAAAAGCCTGTGGCTGGATTCCTGACACAGCTCTGCTTAAAAACCTCATGGAGTAATCAGGTAAAATGGCGTCTGGATGACCCGGAAGTGGAAATGATGCAGCGCTGACCTCGAACGATATGGAGCCAGGTAAGGGGTGTCCCTTAAGTAGGGAAGAGGTGTGTCATACGCCCCTCCCACAATTACAGGCCAAAAGGCCTTAATACATATATATATATATATATATATATTATCATATTTAAAGATAAAATATTATCATTGTGGCTAAAGTAACCTCGCCACTGGTTTATGGAGGGGCCTGTTTGCTAGCCTCCTGCCCTGCGACAATGGCCCTGGGATGTATTGCCCTTCTAGGAACTGATTTGGGCATATTGTATTTTATTATGCTGCTGCTGGCCCTTTAGGAACCATCTGGGGACATACTGTGAAGTTGCTGGGTGGCCACCATTTCATGTATCAGAGACATGGTGAGAACAATCGGTGAAGCACATGGTGAGAACAATGGATGGTGGCCATTTTAACTCACAGACACTGTTTGGACTTTTCTACACGGTGCCATCTCGCCGGTATTTGGTGCAAAAAGACATTGTGCAGTAGTTTTAAACTATACAACAAGGGACACATTATACAGTAATTATTTTTCATATAGCCTGTATATGATCTGCGGAATCTGCATTAAACTGTATCTTCCAAACTACTGGACGGATCTGAGTGAGTTTTGGATATGTGGTTCACCCAGATCCCCCGGTTCCGAGGATATATATTTGTGGGGTTATTGCATGTTTTGGGGTCCCTGTGATATGTTTTATAATACTGTATTTCTCAGCCTGTGATAATTAAATTAACCATTGTGTTCAGTAATCATATCACAGGCAGAGGGGAGGATTTTGTGTGGGAGTGTCTGTGTTTATTGTACGAATTGATTGGTTGTATTTCAAAACCCTGTGGGCAGTACTATGTTTGTGGATTGTGAATAAAAGAGGCTGTATGTGCCAGTACAGTCAGTTCTTCTCTACCCTCAATCTAGAGTCCTGTCTCTTATTGGAGGAATTGCTATATCACTACAAGGGATTGCTATGCTCTGCATGCTCCCTTGTATAATCACTTCTAAGCTCTTTTAAGAGCTTGTTCCTGCTTCACTCTCTTGGAGGAGAGGTTCACCCACTGGAACCTGGAGCCTTGTCGTAGGTCCAGGGTGGGTAGGAGACGGCGAGACCCCAACCAATCTGCGGCGGTTCGTGGGGTCTGTGGTGGTTGTGGTGTTTGCGGAGCGCTTGGAGCCCTCTGTAAGTACTAGGAGCATCCTTCAATGGAGGTACCCAGTCGGGGTGCCAGGTGATCCGTTACAATCATGTTGAAAAATATAATATCCATAAAAAAGCCCTATCAAAACCGATTTCATAACACAAAATGTTTTACCTGGAATGATATGTATAGATTCTGATCTAAACAATGTCAAGCAGTTTTGGTATATAGATTGTGCCCCTGCAGTCTCACCTCTCAATTCTCTGCCATTTTGGAGTTAAATTGCTTTTTATACAGACCTAGCCACACCTCTCTGCGTGTGACTTTTATAGTGTTTGTAAACACTTCCTTTAAAAAGATTGTACTGTTTACAATTTATTTTTGCACATTCTGTTTAATTTTGAGTTTCTCTTCTCCTCCTCTGCTAATATCCTTCTAGACCCTCTGGGAGCCTCTTGTGTGCGATTAAACTTCAATTTACTGATCAGAAGTAAAAAATAAAAAAACTTTAAAAGCCAATTAAAGGACCACTCTAGGCACCCAGACCACTTCAGCTTAATGAGGTGGTCTGGGTGCCAGGTCCCTCTAGGATTAACCCTTGTTTTTTTATAAACATAGCAGTTTCAGAGAAACTGCTATATTTCTAAATGGTTTAATCCAGCCTCCAAATCCTCTAGTGGCTGTCTCACTGACAGCCGCTAGAGGCGCTTGCGTGATTCTCACTGTG